>NC_056728.1:1548998242-1549015742 GCF_019279795.1 Protopterus annectens
AAGCAACAGAGATCTTGCTTTCTCTGTTGCTTTTTTCAAAACTGTCTCACTATGTTAAATGGGTTTCTCCGTTGCTTTTTTTAAAGCTGTCTCGCTATGTTAAACCCATTTAACATAGCGAAACAATTTGTAAAAAGCAACGGCGATCTTGCTTTCGCCGTTGCTTTTGCCCACAGCTCTGATGTACTACGTAGGCATACGCATGCGCAGTACATCAGAACTGCCGCAGAATACCAGACAACTCCGGAAGAGCAGCAAGGAGGCATTATACAATGCCATTATTTAAGAAAAGTAATTATTTTTTTTCTTAAATAATGTCATTGTATAATAGCAATAACCCACTTCTGGGTGCGAGTAATGCTGGATTTACCCACGGTTGGCTTTGTTTGGTCACGTGGGTAAATCCAGCATTACCCACACCCAGGCGCGGGTTATTCCTGACTGGCCAGTGTGCACATTGTAAATCAGAGTTATAGTAATGGAAAAAGGTCCAGTCGCCTGGACCTTTTCCATTACTATAACTCTTTTTTTTTTTTACAGCAGTGGAGAATGCAAGATCTCCATTGTTTCACACTGTCTCGCTATGTTAAACTCATTTAACATAGCGAGACAGCATTAAAAAAAGCAATGGAGATTCTCCGTTGCTTTTTTTAATGCTGTCTCGCTATGTTAAACTCGTTTAACATAGCGAAACAGTTTGTAAAAAGCAACAGAAATCTTGCTTTCTCTGTTGCTTTTTACAAACTGTTTCGCTATGTTAAACCCATTTAACATAGTGAAACAGTTTCTTTTTACAAACTGTTTCGCTATGTTAAATGGGTTTAACATAGCGAAACAGTTTGTAAAAAGCAACGGAGATCTTGCTTTCTCCATTGCTTTTGCCCACAGCTCTGATGTACTGCGTAGGCTTACGCATGCACAGTACATCAGAACTGCCGCAAAATACCAGACAGCTGCGGAAGGGCAGCATGGAGGCATTAATTATTTTTTTTCTTAAATAATGTCATTGTATAATAGCAATAACCCACTTCTGGGTGTGGGTAATGCTGGATTTACCCACGGTTGGCTTTGTTTGGTCACGAGGGCTTAAATCCAGCATTACCCACACCCAGGTGTGGGTTATTGCTATAATGGTTAAGGTGTTTACCTGGCAAACACAAGGTGCAGGGTTTGATTCTCACATGGGGTAATTGGCTATGCTTAAAATGTCCCACAAGGGGCAATTAGCCTAGTACTAACCTATGAGCTATGAACTTCAAGTACCATTTCCATAGCCACAGTTACCTCCACCTCTAAACCACCTCTGCTGTACTTTACCACATATACCCAATCCTTATCCAGTGTAACATCCCTTGTGTTGTTATCAGTGGCCCAGATCTGACCTATCCAAGCCACTCTGATTTCGGGCTCATCTGTTAGTGTATCCAGCTCTGCCATCTTGTTTTTTAGACTGTTGACACTGTTGAACACTGCCCTGCCGCTGTTATCACCGCACACTTTCTTCTTCTTCTTTCCATCAACCTTGTTACTTTCCTTTAGTTAGTTAGTTTGTCAGTGGGTGGGTGGATTGGTTATACTGACCCTTTTTGCCAGAAGGAAATAAAAAAAAAAACATTATATAGTACAGATAAATGTTGTACCTAAGCAAATATAGAACACAGTTTTACAGTAGTAATGATTTTATACACAAGATCGGTTTGAAAACAGACTCAGTCATTTAGTCAGACAAGCTAAGAAAATGACAAGATGCTACTTAGCATTTATTCTAACTATGGATTGTAATTATATAATCATATGTTATTCATAAGAAAATATAAGAGGCATAGCATTTACAACACTTATTTACTTAAACGCTGAAAAAAACAAGTTTTTCAGAGGTGAGTAGCAGTCTCACCCTCAGTCCTTGAATCATCTGCAGGCACTGGAGTCAGTGAGGCTGATGTGAAGGTCTGTCTGGAAGTTTCACAGTAGGTACAGCACTAAATATTAGACAACAGTGAGCTGCAGAAGCTAGAACAAATCCAAAGAAGTCATATTCACCTCTAACCATCTCAAGAGTAGGTCTAGTTAAAACAAAATAATACAGACTATGAATTA
Source organism: Protopterus annectens (assembly GCF_019279795.1). Lineage (NCBI taxonomy): Eukaryota > Metazoa > Chordata > Ceratodontiformes > Protopteridae > Protopterus > Protopterus annectens. Next base: position 1,549,000,340 of record NC_056728.1, read on the forward strand.
TTACCTTGTAATTGTTGCCCTGCTGAAGGAAATATTAATGAATTAAGTAACCAGTAAAGGCAAATGACAACAATGCATAGAGCTAAAGCCATTTATACATTTTCACTTAGACAGGATTCCTATTTATGATAATGTCTTGAGTAACTGTTTTTTTATGTTGGCTCTAGGAAAAAAAACATAATTAACGTTTTAAAAAAGACATTAATGATTTAACTTCCCAATTTTCCTCATACCTTCCTGGCTGTTAGCAGTAATTGCAGATAACATAGTCTAGTCTAACTCAAGCCATTAATAGATTTCATTATATTATATTCCAACTTAACATTAAACTCTTACTTTTGCAGGCACAAGCCCACATTATTATGCTGAGCAATAACCAGACTGAGATAGATATATTACATTGTTAGAAATCCAGGTGAACCTCTACTGCTGTTGTCCAAAAACAGAAAAAAAAGATTACCAAATTGATAGAGCAACACAAGAAAATATTTAGCATACAAAGATAAATTAAACTCATCACTAAAAGTGGCTTCCAGACAGCTTACAAATTGAAACTTAACATTCGGGTATTGAAAGGGAGCAAAGAGCACTCCATGCTAAGACTCCTTTGGGTCAAAATTTGAAGTGTATTTTTATTACATTACTATCATTAAGACAAAAATAAACTGTGCTGAAAATATGTGGACATTGAAAAAATATCACTTTTGAGAACTCTTCTAAGTGCCAAGTTAATGATTTTGCTTCTTATGTATGTATTTGTTTATTTGTTTACATTTGTAGACTTGGATTACTGGAGTAAGCAGAAAAGCCCACTGTTATAATACTTAAAAATAATGTATGCAGTGAAAAAATTAAATATGCTTATAAAACTAATACACAATCCATATATATTAATGTGATATAATGGGTCTACATTATATGAAAGAAAGTTCATAATCTCGAATGCTCTAAAGAACGAAAATGCCGGACCTCAAACTCCTTATCACCCCCCCCCACACACACACACACACACACACACACACACACACACACACACACACACACACACTAAATATATATACCAACTCTGAGATCACACTACAGTCTGGAAAGAGAAAATATTCCGACCGTCACTGTACTGCAATCCCACAGGAAGCTCTTTGAGGTCCAGCATTTTCACTCTTCAGAGTGTTCGAGATTATGAACTTTCATTCATATAATACAGACCCGATATAATAACTGTGTTGCAAGCTGTAAAGAGAGAGACATTTAACCAGTGGTAGTGCTACAATTGGAGCTGTTTTGAGAGGCACACAAAATTATAAAAGCAGTATTAGAACAAGAGAGAAAGGGAAATGTGCTAATGGTGAAAGGAAAAACTTAAATGTAGTTGCAGAGATTTTAGGGGATGCATTTATTGTGTTACGTTAATGCCATGACAGATTATGACTGTTGATCTGTTTAAGGAGACATTTTGCTTTAAATGATATTATGAGTTTAGCTGGTAGAGTGTTTAGCTAGCATTTTATTTACTGACAAGTCCAAGTGTGAGTGAAATGAGTTTTTCATTTTCTTAGGAATGTTCTCTTGTTTTGTTCTTATTTTACATGTATGGGAAGGTAGTTCTAGAACTCAGTGACACAGATTGAAAAGTATTACTTTATAGTGCCCATAACACTAATACAACATCATTTTAATGTTACACAAAGACATAAACCATTATTTGTCTATCATTACCAGTATATAACAGTTTAGTGCCAAAGCAAGAAAGCAAGTCAAGTTTACAATTGTTAGAAAAAAATTAGAATTTATGCCAAGGTTCTCCACAAAATGCTTTATTGCTGAAACCTTTAGGCTCAGTTGCACACTGCGTGGGGCTTTGGCTTTTCACTTCTACGGGATCAGATAATTTTGCATAATAAGAAATGAAGCATAACATTTATTGCTATTAAGTTTTTTAGGGATTTTTCATTTCTGTCCCTTTATATAACCTAGTAATGACAGACAAGTATAACAACCAGGATGTATGTGCTGATTTCTTTGAAGGCTGCTGGTTGGCATCTATCAAAGTCTAGAGATCTCTGGTAGCTGAAGGCTTGTTGCTTGGCTAATCAGCTGGAAAGACAGACCAAAGGCATTGCATGTTAAGTACAATCCCAAAATCTTTGTCTGTCATCTGTTACTGGGGATTTACATGCTTTACACAAGCTAGAAGATAAGAAACTGCTGTTTGCACTATACATCAGTGACCAGTAATGTTTGAATGCCAGCCTTATTTGGTGACTGTAGAAACATGGCATTGATAAAGTTGCATTAGCATTCTGTATTGCTGGTCACGTTTGCTGCTGGATACTTGCATTTTACTTTGTGGGATTCTATCATATTTACTTCTGATTACCTGGTAGTGATAACAGAAGTGTCATTAATACCAGAATGCACTTGTATTTTTACAAAACTGATAACTTTTATTCTGTGCAAAACTACAACTCTGTAAGACTGATGTTAACAACTCAGTCATCATAAATGGACTAGAAATTGCCACAAGACTCCATGCATTTTGGCATAGTCATTCTTTCAAAAGTTATGCAGTGGTGTTACAGTGACAATGACAATACTACATATTTACAATATATATAGTCTACAAAAACGATCTGCAGAACATATCACCCCCCCCACACACACACACACACACACACACACACACACACACACACACACACACACACACACACACACACATGCACACGTGCACACACACACACACACACACAGACACACACACACACACACACACACACACACACACACACACACACACACACACACACACACACACACACACAGACAAAGAGACATAAACATCTTCTCCTTAATGTTTGGATGCATGCTCAGCTGATACACATGTACAGAGAGCACTCTGAACTGATCCTGCCAATACACATATTTTACATTTTTGAATCCTATTCATTATGCACTACTCTAAATGCAGCTACTCTGAAATACTAACCCATGAAAGACATAGGAGATTTGCACAGTCATTTATCTAACCATATGACTGTATTACAAACATGGTAATGAACTGGTACTTTAGTTCCTTTCATCCTGTCACACAAACAGCACAGAAAATGGAACTGGAACTTGAACTGGAAACTGAAAGGAAAAGTGTTGGCCAAGCACAGTATTAATGCACAGAGTTCATAGGTTCATAGGTTCATAGATAGGTACTAGGCTATTGGCCCTAGGGCCTATACAAGCCTAGTCAAAAATGTACCCTGGCTTTTGCCACCCAAGAAAATTATTTTTCTGTGCCCCTGTCAAGCAGAACCACAGAAGTGATCCCCGGGGTGAATTTCCTATTACCCATCCAATCATCAAGATTTTTCTTGAAGAGTGCTAATGAGGAGCTCTGTTTGACATAGATAGGTAGTCTGTTCCAGAGTATGGGAAGTCTGTGGGACAGGAATCTATCCCTACAGCATGTTCTGTTTATTGTGGTGACAAGGTTTAGGTCCCTAGAGCATGTAGCTTGGAGGGATTGGGATTTCTTTAAGTGGAGCATGTCCAACAGCTCTGGGTTTGACATAGCTTTGTATGTCAGGCAGAGATTGCCTCTGAGTAGGCGATATGCGACGGAATAAAGCTGGAGTTTTTTGAGACGGTCTGCGTAAGGCATCTGTTTGAGGCCAGTAATCCTCTTTGTGAGGTATTTTTGCAGCCTTTCCAGTTGTTGTAGATGTCTTGTGAGGTACATACCAAAAGGGGCGTTGTACTCTATAATGGGTCTAATGAGTGATGAGTAGAGGGGAACAATGACCTCTTTTTTTCTGGATGAGAAACCTTTTGTAATGAGGTGTGCCACGTAGAAGGATTTCCTGACCACTTTGGCGATGTGATTATCAAAGGAGAGATTACTGTCCACCAGTGTCCCAAGGTCTCTTATCACACTTTCGGTGTTAAGTAGACTACCGCCTATGTGGTAGTTCATGGGTACAGAATTTTTACCAAAGGGGATGACAATGCACTTTTTGGCATTGAGCTTGAGACCATGTCTTTGACACCAGGCATCTGTCTCAGTGAGGCCCTTTTGTAGGATGTCCACATCATTAGGAGTTTCAATTATGGCTCCTAGTTTGCAGTCATCTGTGAATTTAGTTAGCCAAAGACCTTCTGTGTTAGCCTGTACTTCAGAGAAGTAGATACCAAACAGGAGAGGACCCAGGACTGAACCCTGTGGTACTCCACTTGTCACTGGTCTGAAGTCTGATTTGGAGTCTGCTACTTTCACAGTGTGGGTTCTTTCAGTAAGCCAATTGGCAACCCATCTTGTGACATAGGGATTTATACCTAGTTTGGTGAGTTTATCTATAATTCCAGAGTGGGGGATGGTGTTGAATGCCTTGGCGAGATCTAGATAGGCTGTGTGAACCACCTTACCCTCATCCATGGCCTTGGTGACTACTTCAAAGAAGTCTATCAGGTTTAGGAGACATGATCTGCCTTTTACAAACCCAAACTGTGTGGGGTCCAAGGTTTGGAGATCTGCAATGTCTTTGTTTATGAGTTCCATGATGATACGTTCCATGGCCTTGCAGACAAGGCTCGTCAGGCTAATGGGGCGGTAGTTCCTGGGGTCTGTTGTGGCCCCCCCCTTTGTGGAGTGGGATAACTGTCGTGGTGTGCCATTCAATGGGCACAAAGCCTGAGGCGAGGCTATGATTGAACATGGTATTTAGGTGGGGTGCCACTTCATTCTGTAGTTCATGTAGAAGGCAGCCTGCGATGTTGTCAGGTCCCATGGATGCTGTGTTCTTGGCTTTGGAGAGTGAAGTTTTTACCTGTGCAGCCGTGATTACAGGAACTTTGCATTCTTCCGGTATAATGATGGGCCCTTTAGGGGGTGAGAGGGGAGTAAAGTTAGCACTGAACCTATCTGCCAGGATGTTGGCAATATCAGTTGGTTCTGTATATTTAGTGTCATTGTGCTGTAACTCAGAGCAGATCTAAGTGTTGCCATTGAGATTTTTAACATAGCTATAGAATGCTTTGTGGTTGTCTTCAGAATCAGTGGCAATTTTGTTTTCATAACTAGCTTTGGAGGATTTTATGAGGGATCTCAGCTTCTTACTGAGGCTGACCAGGGAGTTCCTCCAATCGTGGGATTTTACTCTTTTTTGCAACAGTTTCTTTCTTCTGTTGTAGTGTTTGTTTATGGCAGAAGACCACCAGATTGGCTTCCTTTTTTTGGAGGATAGCATCTTGGTTCTGTTAGGAATAGCATGATCCATGCACTCGTGTAAGTGCTTATAAAGTGCATTTGTGTAGGATTCAGCAGTCGTACATCTATTGTCCATCTGCATGGGTGTCATGAAGTTTGCCACTTCTGTCTTAAGAAGCGTGAAGTTGGCTTTGGAGAAATTTTAAGCAGCCTTAATAGGATCTGGGATAGTCACACTTGGTTGGAAGACACATGGTTCATCAGAACACGTTTTGGATTTTGAATTAACCTTGTCTTGGTTATTGGTTTGTGATAAGGAATTTGATGAAACCATAACACTCTTTCTGGACACAGACCTGGCTATTCTTGGTTTTGACACAAAGGGTATTTCCTTGTACACAGCATTTAGCTCGAGGATCTTTAGGGCCCACTTGTATATGCCTCTGATTCCATCTAATTACAATGCCATCCTGTGCTTGCACTTTATAGGACCTAGGTTCTTTTATTGTTGGTACTTCAACACCTATTTAGTCACTCTTTTTCTCTGTCCTTTTAACTTTAGGTTTACAGGGCGGCCTGCTATAGTGATAGTTATTGGCTGGGTAGAACAGAATTTGTCGTAGAAATTTCTGCACAAAACTTTAGCTTATTGGTAACTTTGTTTAATTAAGTCATAAAGAATAGTATTAAGTTCAGGCTTAGACTCTAACATTGGCACGTTAGTTCTTATTTGCCTTCCAAACATTAGGTGAGAAGGGCTAACTCCTGAAGCAGCGTGTGAATTAGCTCCATATTACATGAGGGCTCTGTGATGATCAAGTTGTCATAATATCTTTTTAGCTGCTTCTACTGCTCTGTCAGCAGATCCATCTGACTGGTGATTGTAAGAGCTTGGTTTAGCATGTGTAAAACAATAGTCATCAGCTAACTATTGGAACTACATCGATAGAAACCATGAGCCATTGTGGATAACCATTTGAACAAGTTTTCTATATCTTATGGGCATGTCCTGAACAGCAATATTATCTGTTGGCTAGTCATATTCATTTCATGTAACACCCTGATGACAGGACAGTCATAGTCTACTGCTATAATGTAATGTTTGCCTTCAAACTCACTCAACTCAGCATATATCTTTTGCCAAGGACCTTGATGTAAAGGTGTCTGTATTAATGGCTCAATTGCCTGAAATGGTATATAGACAATATGGAGCTGACACATCAACACAACTTACTTTGTGTATTTTACAGAGCACTCCCAAGGTGTGGATGTTATTCTATCTGACTATGCAGCACTTATAGATGTTTTGTTTGTGCCCAGCAAATAGGCCATCAGTGTCGGACATACTGGATAATAGTTTGTAATTAGTGGTTGTTCCTGGTAGCATGTTTTAAATCTTCTAATTTATTTCTAGTCACTGGTCTAGTTGTTATTATATTCTGCACATAGGCAGTGGTTCACAGCACTCACTCGAGTCAGTTGCATGTTCTATTATACCAAGATGTATAATTCTTTTGAGTTCTGTGTCTACATTCTTTAGAATAAGGAATAGTACTCTTCTGGGTATAGTCAAGGCATATGGTATAGCATTCACTTTTAATTTAATCATTGCAATTTAACTTACCATCTCCATCAAATAAATCTACACTGATCTCATTTATTCTAGCAATCTGACTACCCTGTATGCCACAGCTCTGTTGAGGGGATTATTTATGTATGGGCTATCCAGGACATAAATCAGAAACCTAATATTGTGTCTTTTCCATCCATTCAGACATGAGTAGAAATGTATCAATGTGCTTGAGTGTACCTATACGATTACAATATTATGTCTCTGGTTCATGCAAGCAAGTGCAGATGTTTGAGAAATTCTTTAGGTAACGTGATATCAGGTATGACATTTCCAGCTCAATAGGACTTTTCACTTGTCTGTTTGCTACAATATCAGACATGAATAGACATTGAACTTAGGAAAACACTTTCTGAGCATTATTTCAGTTTTATTCATAGATGCAACGTCTTTAATTAACTTTGACTTACAAACAACAGCATATTGGCCTAACCTTTTACACCATTTACATTTTCTGCGTTGTGCTGCAAATTGTTTTGACTCAGCACAATGGCTATACCTTGTGTATTTTCCAGACTTACACTCACTATGCTTCTTATGTGCTGACTCACTTTGACCAGTACTGTACCACTTTTAAAACTTTTATTTTCTATGCATTTTACTTCACATAGATTTGTCATATTTAAATTAGCATTTTGCTTCTTTACTAATTCTATTTCATTGATGATTTTCTAAAGTTATATTTACTTCAATTTGCAACTTTTGAGATATTTCGGCTGGTATTCATAGTCAGTTACACAAATCCATTAAGGCTGTTGGGGGCTTGCCCAAAGCCAAACTGCTATTCATAGAGGCCAATTATGCAGCTGCATGATGATCTTGAATGAACTTATGCAAATGAGCAAATAATGAGATGAAAATGAGGAATGATGCAAATCTTCATATGCTAATGAAGTCTGTTTTACACCATTTGCGATTCATAATCAAGTTTCCCATTTTTTGAGCTGGTTGCAGATGTGCTATAAAAAGAGAAACATCGCCAGATCTATCAGAGTTGCAATCAGTGATAATCATATCAATTGCGGTGAGTTTTGCTATTTTTAGGTCAGAATTGCTTGCCTTGGCTGGGCCAAAACCACTTGCACCTAGCAGTGTTCACCTGCAAAGAAAGTAAAAATAAAAGCAAAGTATTACTCATTATAAGTGTGATAATCAGGAAATCCTTTATAAATTTAAAAAGGACAGGAACATTATAAGTGTATTAGTGAGCATGTTTGACCCCAATAGAGGAACTGGAGAAATGCATGGTCCTCCTATTCCTTTGTATACCAAAGTATGTATAACCCTCACTACACTTGCTATAGGGACCTTTTAGAGACAGACTGAGAGCACATTGGGGATCTTACAGTCTTCTGCCTCTAGGATACTAAAGCAGCTCCTGGATTTACTCTTGTCACATGTTTAGTACATATATTTTTCAGTGTCATGTCATGACGAAACTAGGACTATGCATGCCTTCTATGGGCTGGCATATTCCCATGAAGTACTTTATGTAATAGACTGCACCCATGTTGCAATTAGGGCCTATCCTGGTCCACAAGGGGAGTGGTACCACAATAGGAAGGTCTACCATTCCATCAATTGTCAGGTTGTGTGTGATATATGGGGGTGCATCACCATCTGTAGCAAACTTCCTGGCAGTGCACAGAATTCCCATATCTGGCAAACTAGCTCTCTTAACCACCTTTTTTTGCATGGTAGGATGTCCAGTGATTATCTTGTTGGTAAACTGAATATATTTTTCTATGTTGTTATAGTAGTTATTGATGCTAACCTAGATTGCTGTTTAGTAATGCTTGCTTTCCTGTTTTGCACCTCCCGTTTCTCTATCTTTTTTGTTTGTTTTGTTTAAGGGGATGCTGAATATTCACTGGAGTCATGACTCCAGTGAGAAATCTTTCTGGAGTTACAGAGGAGATATATAACACATCCCTGTCCCAGCCCATATTGTCAATGAGATGACGTTTGACCTCCTGAAAAGCCATTTCAGGTGCCTGGATGAGTCTGGGGGTGCCCTTCAGTATGACCTTGTTGCTGTGTGCAGGATATCTATTGCCTATTTTATTCTGCATAATATGATCAGTCTGGTGGTGAAGTCACACATTTTGTCACTGAAACTCCCAGTTCTAGTCCCACTTTGAGTCATGATGACCAGCCGGCAGCAGTAGCAAAGCAGTCCATGAGCCAGGCGTTTGCAGGGCATGGAGCTGCACAGGTTAAAAGGTGGTGTTTAGTCCAGGACTATACACCAGGATATTCAGATTAGTATTTCCTTTTTATTGTAAAAAAATAGAGTATAATTTATAGATGCAGTGATATCTATGGGCTATGCTGTGTGGTGCATGATCTGCTGTCACTGTTCATCTAACATTTTCTTTCATCTTAAATTATTTTTGTATTATTACCTGTTTGCCTCACTGCTCTCTGATTCCTGTTCAGTGATGATGAAAGGCATCAAATTAATAAACAGCTTAACAGTTGTACCTGTTGTACTGAATGACATTTGCTTCAATGATTTTTTTCACTATGCAATCAAAAGCAATACTGGTAACAATAAAATATTCAGTTATATATTCCATTTCTGCTTACTGTAGTCTGTTGGAATGACATCAGATTGTTTTTATAGTATCATATAAAGTAAATCCTGACTTCAGAAATCGTCATCATTTGTGCAGTGAGAAGGGTGTTGTGCCAGCAGTTAAGTTTGCATGGCAAGGTTTTATTTAAAGGTGTAATTTCCTTATGATATCTATCCGTCCACAATTTTTTGTTTTTCCCCATTTTTGCACATAGGGTCAGGGTGCCACTTGAACAGTGTCAGTCATCTAAAGCCAAGGTTTACACCACTGGTTGACTTGTCTGAAACATTATGCTCATTACTATTTTAATGCTTTATGTGAGTGCCATCAGAAGGAACTGTAATCCATGTATCATTTGTGTTTGTCCAGTGTTCATTCATGTATATAATAGCTATTTGTGAATCAATATGGCAATGCTCAACCTACTGGCATAAATTCAGGGCCACTTATATGTGTGTTAATCACATCAGGATAATTTATGTGCATATCTATGAATTGTAGTGGTACACAAACAGAATGACCCCTCTGCGTAATCCTATTCCAATTAAACAGAAAGTTCTGTAAATGTTTTGAATTCACAGTATAGTATAACTAGTAGCTATAAAGGGAATAACTGAATATATCTTCAACCACTCCACCCAACACCAGTTTCAACTAAACGGAAAGATTTGTCAATGAATACAATTTACAGTAGTTCCAGATCAAATTAGTCATACACTTCTCTTATTGATAGCCTGGTGATGGTGCAACTGATTTGGAGGATGGGCTACCATGAGAACTGTAAGGTGAGTTAGTCCAGTGGTTTGATCTACTTGTGGAAGATGATCCTGCTGTCATGGACCTGAATCTGCTGCATACCTGGAACGTGAGGCTCTCCTAGGTATAGATGACTGTTGACATGGCCTATGTGAAGTGTATTGTGATTGTTCATTATGAATACTAAAAGAATTGTCTTAAGAAGCTCCCACATTTGTCCAGACAGTACCCCATCACCTGCCCCTCATAAGACTGACTCCAGCATGACTCTGGTATGTCTTAACGATTGCACAAATGGAGGCTGCAATTGATGCTTGGTGAGCTACCATACTGTGCATCGGTGATACCACAGCATTATCCCTGTTCCCAGCCATTTCAGAGTAGTGCTGGAAAATCAGAACATGTACCCTAGTGGACTCTGACCATTCCCAGATGGCTCTTTGTGGCAGTGGCATGTGGCTGACATATAAATCAAACCATGTTATCATCATCATTATCATCAGCAGCAGCAGCACCAGTTCTACTGCTGACTTCATCCATAGTTATTAGTACAGTTGAACTGTTTGTTTCTGATGCTGACTCTGTAAAAGAAATTATTACAAAACATTAATAACAATGCAACAGTATGTGGTACAGTATGCTTACAAGGGGGTGAGTAGGAACTTACCATGAACACTGCTTTCATTTCCATTTTTGGATGTACAAGTCTCATCTAATAAAAACAAATTATTTGTTCAGTTACGGCAGTGTTTGTCACCACTCAGTTTTGACTATAAAAGATGCATATTTTAAATCAATCTTCAGGAGCTGATCAATGTAAATGCTGCTGCAGGCATTCATTAGATGGATAAGTACACCACTGCACCATCTTCTGTATTATAATCATCCCCATTGATGGACGGAAGGTATTCATCATCATATGCTAACTTAATAAGATTCAGAGGCCCTGCCTGTAGTGGTCTGGGAAATTGCATTCTGCCTGGCTTTGCTTCTGTCATGTGTTGCAGTATCATTTGCCCATTTCTTGCACTGTGTAAGTGCTCTGTTTCTGCCTCCAACTGCATTGATTTCAACAACTAATTGACCCCACTCTCTGTTCTTCTCAGGTTGCCATTTAAGATTTTCCTGTTGACTAAAGTTATCCTTTCTGTGCTTTGATACTTTATTATACATCAATACTACAGAAAAAAACAAGCAAACAAAAAAAATAAAGAAATACAATTGTTTTCCACCTTTCCTGTAACTAGTCTAGTCCAGATACAGATTTGCTATATCCATGACTGTTTGTAAGCTTTTGAGCCCCCCCCCCAAGCCTTTCTGTGTTTGTAGGAAGCCTTCTAGCTTATCAGTGGTAGTGGCAAGCACTAGGCAGCCTATCAAATACAAGAGGAGTGGTTTATTGCCCAGAAATTGTAGTTTATTGGCAGTTTGGACAGTTTTTCCATCCCTTTCAACTTTCTGGTTTAAAAGCCTATGTTTGCACTTGTTTCCCACCTTTCCTGTAACTAGTCTAGTCCAGATACAGATTTGCTGTATCCAGGACTGTTTGTAGTCTTCTGAGTCTCCAAGCCTTTCTGTGTTGGAGGGAAGCCTTCAAGCTTATCAGTGGGAGTAGTAAGCACTAGGTAGCTTATCTACCACAACAGGAGTTGTTTCTGGCCCAGAAATTGAGGTTTATTGGCCGTTTAGGCAGTTTTTCCTTCCCTTTCAACTTTCTGGTTTAAAAGCCCATGTTTGCGCTTGTTTCCAACCTTTCTTATAACTAGTCTTGTCCAGATACAGATTTGCTGTATCCAGGACTGTTTGTAAACTTCTGAGCCCCCCAAAGCCTTTCTGTGTTGGAGGGAAGCCTTTTAGCTTATCAGTGGGAGTGGTAAGCACTAGGTAGCCAATCTACCACAAGATGAGTGGTTTCTGGCCAAGAAATTATAGTTTATTGGCTGTTTGGGCAGTTTTTCCATCCCTTTCAACTTTATGATTTAAAAGCCCACAATTGCATGGGTTTGCACTTGTTTAAGCTCCGTGGATCCATTTTTTTGATCCTGCAGACTGCATGAGCATCAGGAAGGGGAAATAGATACTCTAAGTGCCTCCATTTTGATTTTTTCCTACTTTACTGCTTTCTGCACTTGATTTTAGTCATTTTTTTAATTGAATTGCATTTATTTAAACTGTGTTTGCTTTAATATTGCCACACACCCGTGTGTGCTATCGTGCACAGAATTTGAATTGCTTTTACTGCTGTTTTAGCTACTTTTCTGTAAAAAAAAAAGTTCTAAGCTTGTTTCCCTCCTTTCCTGTAACTAGTTTAGTCCAGATACAGATTTGCTGTATCCAGGACTGTTTGTAAGTTTCTGAGCCTTCCCAAGCCTTTCTGTGTTGGAGGGAAGCCTTCTAACTTATTAGTGGGAGAGGTAAGCACTAGGTAGCCTATCTTCCACAAGATGAGTGGTTTATGGCCCAGTAATTGTAGTTTATTGGTACAGATTTGCTGTATCCAAGACTGTTTGTAAGCTTATGAGCCCCCTAAGCCTTTCTGTGCTTGAGAGAAGCCTTCTAGCTATCAGTGGGAGTGGTAAGCACTAGGTAGCCTATCTACCACAAGAAGAGTGGTTTCTCACCCAGAAATTGTAGTTTATTGGCCATTTGGGTCGTTTTTCCATCCCTTTCAACTTTCTGGTTTAAAAGCCTGCATTTCTATGGGTTCACATTTGTTCAAGCTCTGCCTAGTGGCGCCAAGCTGAGGCTCATAGGTAGGTACTAGGCTATCAACCCTTGGGCCTATATAAGCCTAGCTAAAAAGGTTCCCTGGCTTTTGCCACCCAAGAAAATTATTTTCATGTGCCCCTGTCAAGCAGTGCCACAGAAGTGATCCCCAGGGTCAATTTTCTATTTCCCATCCAGTCATCAAGGTTTTTCTTAAAGAGGGCCAATGAGGAGCTTTGCTTGACATGAATGGGTAGTTTGATCCAGAGCATGGGAAGTCTCTGGGACAGGAATCTCTATCTCCAGCATGTTCTATTTATTGTGGTGACAAGGTTTAGGTCCCTGGTGCATGTGGTTAGAAGAGATTGGGATTTTGCTAAGTGTAGCATGTCCAACAGCTCTTGGTTGGCATAGCTTTGTATGTTAGGCAGTGATCGCCTCTGAGTAGGCGATTTGCAATGGTGTAGAGTTGGAGTTTTTGTGACGGTCTGCGTATGACATCTGTTTGAGGCCGGTAATACTCTTAGTGAGTTATTTCTATGGCCTTTCCAGTTGTTGTAGGTGTCTTGTGAGATACATGCCAAATGGGGCATTGTACTCTATAATGGGTCTGATGAGGGATAAGTAGGGAGGAACAATTACCTCCTTTTTTCTAGAGGAAAACCCTTTTATGATGAGGTGTGCCATGTAGAAGGATTTCCTGAATACTGTGGTGATGTGGTTATCAAAGGAGAGACTACTGTCCACCTGTGTCCTGAGGTCTCTTATCACACTTTCAGTGCTTAGTGAGCTACCACCTATGTGGCCATTCATGGATACTGAGTTTTTCCCAAAGGGGATGACAATGCACTTCTTGGCATGGAGCTTGAGGTCATGACTTTGACACCAAGGATCTATCTCTGTGAGGCCCTTTTGTAGAATGTCTACATCATTAGGTGATTCTATTATGGCTCCCAGTTTGCAGTCATCTGTGAACCTTGTTAGCCAAAGATCTTCTGTGTTGGCCTGCACTTTAGAAAAGTAGATGCCGAACAGGAAAGGACCCAGGACCAAACTCTGTGGTACTCCACTTGTCACTGGTCTGAAGTCGGACTTGGAGTTGGCTGCTTTTACTGTGTGGGTTCTGTCAGTGAGCCAGTTGGCTACCCATCTTGTGACATAGGGATTTATGCCCAATTTAGTGAGTATATCTAAAATTCTAGAGTGGGGGATGGTATCAAAAGCCTTGGCGAGGTCAAGATAGGCTGTCTGCACTACCTTGCCCTCATCTACAGCTTTAGTGACTGCTTCAAAGAAGTCAATCAGGTTTAGTAGACATGATCTCCCTTTTACAAACCCAACGTGAGTGGGGTCCAGGATTTGGAGGTTACCTATGTCTTTGTTTATAAGCTCCAAGATTATACGTTCCATGACTTTGCAGACCAGGCTCATCAGGCTAATGGGGCTATAGTTTCCAGGGTCCATGGAGGAACCCCTTTTGTGAAGTGGGATAACCGTTGCTGTGCGTGAGGTGAGGCTATGATTGAACATGGTACTTAGGTGAGGTGCCAGTTCATTCTGTAGTTCATGCAGTACGTAGCCTGGGATGTTGTCTGGTCCCATGGATGCTGTGTTCTTGACTTTGGAGAGTGCAGTCTTTACTTGTTCATCTGTGATTACAGGGGATTTACATTCTTCCAGTATTAAGATGGGCCTTTTGGAGGGTGAGAGGGGGGTAAAGTTAGCACTGAATCTATCTGCCAGGATGTTGGCAATATCGGTTGGTTCTGTATATTTAGTGCCATTGTGCTGTAGCGCAGAATAGATATGAGTGTTGCCATTGAGATTCTTGACATAGCTGTAGAATGTTTTGTGGTTGTCTTTGGAATCAGTGGTGATTTTATTTTCATAACTGGCTTTGGAGGATTTTATGAGGGGTCTCAGCTTCTTGCTGAGGCTGACCAGGGAGTTCCTCCAATCTTGGGATTTTACTCTTTTTTGCAACAGTTTCTTCCTTATGTTGTAGAGTTTGTTTATGGCAGGGGACCACCAGATTGGCTTCCTTTTTTGGAGGATAGTGTCTTGGTTCTGTTGGGGATGGCATGATCCATGCACTCGTGTATGTGCTTATGCAGTGCATTTGTGTAAGATTCAGCAGTCGCACCTCTATTTTCCATCTGTATGGGTATCCTGAAGTTTGCCACTTCTGTCTTAAGTTGCATGAAGTTGGCTTTGGAGTAGTTTTTGATGGTGGTTTCCTTAATGGGGGCTGAGGGTGGGATATGGATGTCTAGGGTGATTAGCTTGTGGTTGGATCTGACCAGCAAGGCGATGACCTCTGGCGTGGAACATCAGTTACCCATGCTGGTAATGACTAGGTCCAGGATATTGCTGCCCCTGGTGGGGGTGTCGACAAACAGATCCATTTGTTTATCGGGAAAGTTCACTGGGCCTAAAATACCCCATTTTTGGTGGAGGCCTGGGGAGAAAAGCTCCGCTAAGAACATAGATGCAGAAAAAAATTTAAACATTAATTGGTACATAAGTAGAAATAGTGTT